>NW_021168165.1:0-557 GCF_004154835.1 Alternaria arborescens
TATATAAGCAGTAGTATAGCAGCGAGTCGCGAGCTTAAGATTAAATTAGCGCTAGCAACGCGCAAGCTTAACGCTAGCACTTAGCATAATAGTACTAGTCTTAAGATTGTTAGAATCTAACATAGTAGTGTTATACTTACTCTAAAGGCGATATAGCTAGTTAAGCTTACTAACTATATTTTTAAGAACTTATAAAGATGTTAGTAAAAGTTTAAATGTTTAGAAAAACTAAGAGAGAAGTTATAAGAGAGCAACTGCTACAATTGCTTTTAACACAATAGCTATAGCGCTTCTGTTCTAGCTTTTTATAAAGTTTTTTGCTAGTTACTACGTTTTATATACAGCGTAGGCAAGTTAGCGTAGTAGCTACTTCTAACACGCGCTTGTTGCGCTTGCTCTACTTGTAAGGATTAGCCTTCTTAATAATAGTTTTTAAAATAAACTTAGGAGTAAGATAGAAAACTATTTTAAAGTGCAAGTAGTGTACAATAAGTATGCGTTGTATTGTTATATAGTGTATAATGCGAAGATATTAAGCGTGTAAGAGATAGTAGAGA
>NW_021168166.1:0-556 GCF_004154835.1 Alternaria arborescens
AAAGGCTGTTCAACCAGGCAATCGCGAGTGGGTGACGGTAATTGCTGCAATTAACGCTGCTGGCTGGACAATCCCACCCTTCCTTATCTTTGCTGGCCAGTATCACCTATCTGCCTGGTACGAGGAGGCAGAGATCCCACGCGACTGGGCGATCGCAGTTAGCGACAACAGCTAGACGAACAACGAGCTTGGAGTCGAGTAGCTGAAGCATTTTAATGCTCACACGAAGACTCGCGTTATAGGTGCCCGTCGCCTGCTCGTCCTTAATAGCCATAGGAGCCACCACTCTATTGAGTTTAAAGAGCTCTGCAAGGAGAACGACATCTACACGCTCTGTATGCCGCCTCACTCATCCCACCTACTGCAGCCGCTTGACGTTGGGTGCTTTTCGCCATTAAAGCGCGCTTATAGCCGTGAGATTGAGGCTCTAATCCGCTACCGCATCAACCACATTACTAAGCTTGAATTTCTGCCAGCCTTTAAGGTAGCCTTTGATCGCGCGTTCACGGCAGCTAATATCTGCTCAGCCTTTAGAGGCGCAGGCCTTGTCCCTCTC
>NW_021168167.1:0-555 GCF_004154835.1 Alternaria arborescens
GCAATACCTAAGAATATTTACTATAGACGCACAGGACAACTAAGCTTTATTACTCTTTACTACTTAGTTTGCTTACAATAACTTAATCTATAAATTAACAAAATTAACACTATTCTACGCAGTATATAAGAAATACTTATTACTTTCTATACTACTTAAAGACAGCTAGCAAGAAGAGGAGGTGCTAGACGCTATTAACAAAGTGTAGCGCATACACAGCGTACGCGCGTTAGCTAAGGAATAGCTGCGCAAAGCGCAAGAGTACTAAAGCTGCTACTACAATAATAAACACAAACTTAAAGTTTTCTACTAAAGAGACCTAGTGTTATTAAGTACAAAATATATTAATATACTCTACTAACTAAACAAGAAGCTGTCTAGTAAGTTTATAGGGCTCTTCTATATATAAGACGTAGTTAGAACGCAGGCTTACTGCTTGCAATTACTACTAAACTATTACATTTATAATATGTTCTATATATTACTTTTAGAATAATAGAAACTTAAAGTAAACTAAAAAAATAATACTTAACTACCTAAAACTACTCTAGAAGG
>NW_021168168.1:0-552 GCF_004154835.1 Alternaria arborescens
TAATAAGATTACAAGTAAAAACTTATTAATTTACAAGAGCCACGTAGGTTTATACCAGGTAATAAATAACTTTATTACCTAAAAAGGGTAGTGAATCATATATAAGACAATCACTACACTATTGTTTTACATATTAAAAATGGGTTTTTTTATCCATTAAAAATTTTTTTATCCACAATAAATTTTTTTACAAATATCATCTGTTAAAAAAAAAAAGGGATAGAAATACAAAGTCTTAAAGCCCAAACATAGTTGCTCAAACCTGTAAACCGTTAAAAGCAGTGCTAATTATCACCCCATTCCATTTAAGTTATCCTGTAGTTAATAAGGTGGCGCGTCATATTCAAGAAGTCCACCAATGGGATTATATAGAATTTAATAGTAATGTAATGGGCATACTCTAAAACAAAACCCGAGTTAATGGTTATGAAAATATATAACCCTTTTTACGATTTACATATTATTTCTTATAAAATAGTTCTATATTTATATAACATAATAAAAAATCATATGTATTATATAAAATTTAATAGTAATGTAATGGGTATACTC
>NW_021168169.1:0-550 GCF_004154835.1 Alternaria arborescens
AGCTTTAGAATTTATATACGCGCGTATTTTATAAGTTAATCTAATTTTTTTGTCTTAAAAAAGAATAAAAATAAAGAAGTTATAATAATAATAAAGCAGCACTTCTTAAAGGTAATTACAAAAATGTTTTACTTAATTCTAAAGAGTAAAAAGACAGATAAACTATATACTATGTTACTAGAAATTTACTCTTTATATGTATTAATCTTTTTGAGTGTTAAAATACTTAGAGTAAGCTTTTATAGAATAGAAGTTCTTTATTCCTCTATAAAAGTAGCTTAACTTTATAGTCCCTTAGAGTAAAAAAAAATAGACTTAGCTAATAGTAATTCTTAAGTAAGCTTATTATACTAGATAGTACTAATAATAATATTTAGAATTAGAAGCTTACTAAAGTAGTTAAAAGAGACTTAGTTAGTATACTATACGTATAATTTAATAAAGATTAATTTTAATAGTTTATAGTAGTTAAATACTACTAAAGAGTAGATAAAACTAAAATTTATACTGTAAGGCGCAGCTAGTAACACGTAGTTATATAAGCTTATTA
>NW_021168170.1:0-544 GCF_004154835.1 Alternaria arborescens
ATAATACTACGCTTATTAGCAAAGATATAAGCTCTATACGCACACGTAATTAGTTAGTTACTTAGTTCATAAATCTTAGGACAAATACAAGATAATTAATAAAAGAGATAGGTAAATATATAATAGCAGGTCTATTTTAAGTTATTAATAAGTATAAGACAAGATACTTAACTTAGTCTTAGAAAGTTAATAAAGATTTAAACTAAAAGCTATTGTACTAAGTGTTACATACGTCTTATAAGTAGACTCTCTTTTAAATAGTAAAGTTATTAAATTAAACTTCTTAGCGTAAAAGTTCTTTAATTTTTAATAGAGCTAAGCAGACTCTTTAAACTCTTACTTTAATTAGAAGAGCTAGTTTAGTAGTATAGAGTCTTAGCTAAGCTTATTATACTAAATACTAATAATAACATAGCTTAAAGTTGAAAGTCTACTAGGATATTCAAAAATAACCTAATAAGTAGACTACTAGTTAATTACTCTAAAGATATTCTCTAATAGAATATAGTAGTACTATATTACTTAGTAGTACACAGACATAAAA
>NW_021168172.1:0-542 GCF_004154835.1 Alternaria arborescens
GCTTAGAAAGATAACAGCTTAACTATACTAGTCTTTAATACTAGTTCTATTTTTCTACCTTATTTATTATATCTAACTTACTTATATTTACTATATCTAAAGCTTTCTTAACTTATATACACGCGTAATCAGCTAGTTAATTCTATTTATTTATTTAAAAAGAGGATAAGAGTGTTATAATCTGCACTTTAAAGGAAATAGAAGTAAGCGTAATTACTATAGATGATTAACTAGCACAGTCTAAAGATTATAGTATAGTAACTACGCTGTAGTTACATAACTACTTAGTAGTAAGCAAGTACACACTAGACCTAGAATGGGTACTTAGTAGTAAGCAAGACTATTTAGCTAATAACTAAACTAGATATAGAAGTACTTAATAATAAGCACTTACACGCTTAATACTAAGCGTAATACTTATTAGTATATAGCTTAGACACTAAACTTTTATAGCTCAGTGTATTTAACTTTATACAAAACTCTAGTATTTAATTTAAAATTATACTTTATTCTTATATAACTTCTTATAATACTATATTAAT
>NW_021168173.1:0-539 GCF_004154835.1 Alternaria arborescens
ATAAGAGTAAATAAACTCCTAATATTCTTCAATATTCTTACCTTAGTACTTTGTTAGATCTTTTAGTTTTAGCGTGCGCTTTATATACGCTACGCTAAGTGCTGTAGTAACGTTAATTGTGCGCCTCTTTTAAAGGTAGAGACCTAATAAGTTATCTAATACGCTTATATTCCTACTTTACTCTAATTCTTTAAGCTAGAGGATTTCCTCCTCTAGTTAGCGTAACTAATTTTATTATTGTAGATTTAGAAGTTTATCTTATTATGTCTATACTACTTAAATGCGCTTCTTAATTAATAGAGTTGCGCTTTACTTACAAAGTATAGGCTTAGCGCTTAGAGTACGTAATAAAAGGACTTAGTCTAAATCTCTGCTTTAAGAGCAGGTATATTGCTCTAATTAAGTAAAAGGAGCTATCTGCTAACTATTAGCTAAGAAGAGAAGAATTATTATATAAGGCGTAACTATAAGCAATAGAACTTACTTTACGTTACTAAGGATAGTAGGAGATAGCTTATATATTTAGACTACAAGTATAG
>NW_021168174.1:0-539 GCF_004154835.1 Alternaria arborescens
TTTAGGTCTCTATTATTTAAAATAATAAATAATAGTAAGCAGTTCCTTATTATAGATTCTGTAGTTATTCTCTACAAAGTTTATTCTTTTTAAGTAATAAGCTATAAAACAAAGAGTACTATTAAGTCCTATCTAAGAGAGGACTTTAGCTGTAACGTAGTTAGATACATTTACTTTAATAGTAATTAAGAAGTTAGAGTTAAAATGCTATAGTATTAGCGCAGTAGTAAAGGCGCGCTTTAATATATTAAAAGCCTTCTAATAGACTTTGTTAAAGAAGAACTTTGTGTTTTTCTTAGTTAGAGCTACAAGCAAGGCAGCTAGATAAGAGAAACTATCTATAAATTATTAATAAAAGTTTGCAAAGCTAAAGAAAACTCTAACGTCCTTAATATTACTTAAGTATTCTTAGTCTATAATAGCTTAAACTTTCTTTAGGTCTATTTATATACTATCTACTCTAACTACGTAGCTAAAGTAAGTAACTTCTACTTAGTAGAACTTATACTTATTAATATTTAGTTAGAGCTTAGCTTCTC